>NW_026913498.1:0-11400 GCF_034315485.1 Pezoporus occidentalis | reverse complement strand
CAATTGCTTTTCCTGTATGAAAGGGAGCAGTGAAAGCAACGATGGATGCACCAATGTAAAGGTGATTGTGTGCTGAACAGGTCCAGCACAAGCTTTCAATCCTGGCTCTTCTGCTGTGGGAGCAGAAGCCAAACGTTCGTGCTGTACTCACTGTGCTGCCTGCAGCTGAGAGAGACCAGCTGAGAATTTGGATTCAAATGGAGTTTTAGGTATGAAACCGAGGAGAGACTGCAATGATGGTGACACCGTTGCAAAGCAGCCTGTGTGCTGAAGAGGCCCAGCACTAGCTTTCCCTGCTGGTTCTTCTGCTGTGGGAGCAGATGCCACTGTTCTTTCTGTGCTGACTGTGTTGCTGCCAGCAGAGAGCAGGCTCTGAACTGATTCCATTCAAATGCTTTTCCTGTATGAAAGGGAGCAGTGAAAGCAACGATGGATGCACCAATGTAAAGGTGATTGTGTGCTGAACAGGTCCAGCACAAGCTTTCAATCCTGGCTCTTCTGCTGTGGGAGCAGAAGCCAAACGTTCGTGCTGTACTCACTGTGCTGCTGGGCAACTGAAAGCGACCAGCTGAGAATTTGGATTCAAATGGAGTTTTAGGTATGAAACCGAGGAGAGACTGCAATGATGGTGACACCGTTGCAAAGCAGCCTGTGTGCTGAAGAGGCCCAGCACTAGCTTTCCCTGCTGGTTCTTCTGCTGTGGGAGCAGATGCCACTGTTCATTCTGTGCTGACAGTGTTGCTGCGCAGCAGAGAGCAGGCTCTGAACTGATTCCATTCAAATGCTTTTCCTGTATGAAAGGGAGCAGTGAAAGCAACGATGGATGCACCAATGTAAAGGTGATTGTGTGCTGAACAGGTCCAGCACAAGCTTTCAATCCTGGCTCTTCTGCTGTGGGAGCAGAAGCCAAACGTTCGTGCTGTACTCACTGTGCTGCTGGGCAACTGAAAGCGACCAGCTGAGAATTTGGATTCAAATGGAGTTTTAGGTATGAAACCGAGGAGAGACTGCAATGATGGTGACACCGTTGCAAAGCAGCCTGTGTGCTGAAGAGGCCCAGCACTAGCTTTCCCTGCTGGTTCTTCTGCTGTGGGAGCAGATGCCACTGTTCATTCTGTGCTGACAGTGTTGCTGCGCAGCAGAGAGCAGGCTCTGAACTGATTCCATTCAAATGCTTTTCCTGTATGAAAGGGAGCAGTGAAAGCAACGATGGATGCACCAATGTAAAGGTGATTGTGTGCTGAACAGGTCCAGCACAAGCTTTCAATCCTGGCTCTTCTGCTGTGGGAGCAGAAGCCAAACGTTCGTGCTGTACTCACTGTGCTGCTGGGCAACTGAAAGCGACCAGCTGAGAATTTGGATTCAAGTGGAGTTTTAGGTATGAAACCGAGGAGAGACTGCAATGATGTGACACCGTTGCAAAGCAGCCTGTGTGCTGAAGAGGCCCAGCACTAGCTTTCCCTGCTGGTTCTTCTGCTGTGGGAGCAGATGCCACTGTTCATTCTGTGCTGACAGTGTTGCTGCGCAGCAGAGAGCAGGCTCTGAACTGATTCCATTCAATTGCTTTTCCTGTATGAAAGGGAGCAGTGAAAGCAACGATGGATGCACCAATGTAAAGGTGATTGTGTGCTGAACAGGTCCAGCACAAGCTTTCAATCCTGGCTCTTCTGCTGTGGGAGCAGAAGCCAAACGTTCGTGCTGTACTCACTGTGCTGCCTGCAGCTGAGAGAGACCAGCTGAGAATTTGGATTCAAATGGAGTTTTAGGTATGAAACCGAGGAGAGACTGCAATGATGGTGACACCGTTGCAAAGCAGCCTGTGTGCTGAAGAGGCCCAGCACTAGCTTTCCCTGCTGGTTCTTCTGCTGTGGGAGCAGATGCCACTGTTCTTTCTGTGCTGACTGTGTTGCTGCCAGCAGAGAGCAGGCTCTGAACTGATTCCATTCAAATGCTTTTCCTGTATGAAAGGGAGCAGTGAAAGCAACGATGGATGCACCAATGTAAAGGTGATTGTGTGCTGAACAGGTCCAGCACAAGCTTTCAATCCTGGCTCTTCTGCTGTGGGAGCAGAAGCCAAACGTTCGTGCTGTACTCACTGTGCTGCTGGGCAACTGAAAGCGACCAGCTGAGAATTTGGATTCAAATGGAGTTTTAGGTATGAAACCGAGGAGAGACTGCAATGATGGTGACACCGTTGCAAAGCAGCCTGTGTGCTGAAGAGGCCCAGCACTAGCTTTCCCTGCTGGTTCTTCTGCTGTGGGAGCAGATGCCACTGTTCATTCTGTGCTGACAGTGTTGCTGCGCAGCAGAGAGCAGGCTCTGAACTGATTCCATTCAAATGCTTTTCCTGTATGAAAGGGAGCAGTGAAAGCAACGATGGATGCACCAATGTAAAGGTGATTGTGTGCTGAACAGGTCCAGCACAAGCTTTCAATCCTGGCTCTTCTGCTGTGGGAGCAGAAGCCAAACGTTCGTGCTGTACTCACTGTGCTGCTGGGCAACTGAAAGCGACCAGCTGAGAATTTGGATTCAAATGGAGTTTTAGGTATGAAACCGAGGAGAGACTGCAATGATGGTGACACCGTTGCAAAGCAGCCTGTGTGCTGAAGAGGCCCAGCACTAGCTTTCCCTGCTGGTTCTTCTGCTGTGGGAGCAGATGCCACTGTTCATTCTGTGCTGACAGTGTTGCTGCGCAGCAGAGAGCAGGCTCTGAACTGATTCCATTCAAATGCTTTTCCTGTATGAAAGGGAGCAGTGAAAGCAACGATGGATGCACCAATGTAAAGGTGATTGTGTGCTGAACAGGTCCAGCACAAGCTTTCAATCCTGGCTCTTCTGCTGTGGGAGCAGAAGCCAAACGTTCGTGCTGTACTCACTGTGCTGCTGGGCAACTGAAAGCGACCAGCTGAGAATTTGGATTCAAATGGAGTTTTAGGTATGAAACCGAGGAGAGACTGCAATGATGGTGACACCGTTGCAAAGCAGCCTGTGTGCTGAAGAGGCCCAGCACTAGCTTTCCCTGCTGGTTCTTCTGCTGTGGGAGCAGATGCCACTGTTCTTTCTGTGCTGACTGTGTTGCTGCCAGCAGAGAGCAGGCTCTGAACTGATTCCATTCAAATGCTTTTCCTGTATGAAAGGGAGCAGTGAAAGCAACGATGGATGCACCAATGTAAAGGTGATTGTGTGCTGAACAGGTCCAGCACAAGCTTTCAATCCTGGCTCTTCTGCTGTGGGAGCAGAAGCCAAACGTTCGTGCTGTACTCACTGTGCTGCTGGGCAACTGAAAGCGACCAGCTGAGAATTTGGATTCAAATGGAGTTTTAGGTATGAAACCGAGGAGAGACTGCAATGATGGTGACACCGTTGCAAAGCAGCCTGTGTGCTGAAGAGGCCCAGCACTAGCTTTCCCTGCTGGTTCTTCTGCTGTGGGAGCAGATGCCACTGTTCATTCTGTGCTGACAGTGTTGCTGCGCAGCAGAGAGCAGGCTCTGAACTGATTCCATTCAAATGCTTTTCCTGTATGAAAGGGAGCAGTGAAAGCAACGATGGATGCACCAATGTAAAGGTGATTGTGTGCTGAACAGGTCCAGCACAAGCTTTCAATCCTGGCTCTTCTGCTGTGGGAGCAGAAGCCAAACGTTCGTGCTGTACTCACTGTGCTGCTGGGCAACTGAAAGCGACCAGCTGAGAATTTGGATTCAAATGGAGTTTTAGGTATGAAACCGAGGAGAGACTGCAATGATGGTGACACCGTTGCAAAGCAGCCTGTGTGCTGAAGAGGCCCAGCACTAGCTTTCCCTGCTGGTTCTTCTGCTGTGGGAGCAGATGCCACTGTTCATTCTGTGCTGACAGTGTTGCTGCGCAGCAGAGAGCAGGCTCTGAACTGATTCCATTCAAATGCTTTTCCTGTATGAAAGGGAGCAGTGAAAGCAACGATGGATGCACCAATGTAAAGGTGATTGTGTGCTGAACAGGTCCAGCACAAGCTTTCAATCCTGGCTCTTCTGCTGTGGGAGCAGAAGCCAAACGTTCGTGCTGTACTCACTGTGCTGCTGGGCAACTGAGAGCGACCAGCTGAGAATTTGGATTCAAATGGAGTTTTAGGTATGAAACCGAGGAGAGACTGCAATGATGGTGACACCGTTGCAAAGCAGCCTGTGTGCTGAAGAGGCCCAGCACTAGCTTTCCCTGCTGGTTCTTCTGCTGTGGGAGCAGATGCCACTGTTCTTTCTGTGCTGACTGTGTTGCTGCGCAGCAGAGAGCAGGCTCTGAACTGATTCCATTCAAATGCTTTTCCTGTATGAAAGGGAGCAGTGAAAGCAACGATGGATGCACCAATGTAAAGGTGATTGTGTGCTGAACAGGTCCAGCACAAGCTTTCAATCCTGGCTCTTCTGCTGTGGGAGCAGAAGCCAAACGTTCGTGCTGTACTCACTGTGCTGCTGGGCAACTGAAAGCGACCAGCTGAGAATTTGGATTCAAATGGAGTTTTAGGTATGAAACCGAGGAGAGACTGCAATGATGGTGACACCGTTGCAAAGCAGCCTGTGTGCTGAAGAGGCCCAGCACTAGCTTTCCCTGCTGGTTCTTCTGCTGTGGGAGCAGATGCCACTGTTCATTCTGTGCTGACAGTGTTGCTGCGCAGCAGAGAGCAGGCTCTGAACTGATTCCATTCAAATGCTTTTCCTGTATGAAAGGGAGCAGTGAAAGCAACGATGGATGCACCAATGTAAAGGTGATTGTGTGCTGAACAGGTCCAGCACAAGCTTTCAATCCTGGCTCTTCTGCTGTGGGAGCAGAAGCCAAACGTTCGTGCTGTACTCACTGTGCTGCTGGGCAACTGAAAGCGACCAGCTGAGAATTTGGATTCAAATGGAGTTTTAGGTATGAAACCGAGGAGAGACTGCAATGATGGTGACACCGTTGCAAAGCAGCCTGTGTGCTGAAGAGGCCCAGCACTAGCTTTCCCTGCTGGTTCTTCTGCTGTGGGAGCAGATGCCACTGTTCATTCTGTGCTGACAGTGTTGCTGCGCAGCAGAGAGCAGGCTCTGAACTGATTCCATTCAAATGCTTTTCCTGTATGAAAGGGAGCAGTGAAAGCAACGATGGATGCACCAATGTAAAGGTGATTGTGTGCTGAACAGGTCCAGCACAAGCTTTCAATCCTGGCTCTTCTGCTGTGGGAGCAGAAGCCAAACGTTCGTGCTGTACTCACTGTGCTGCTGGGCAACTGAAAGCGACCAGCTGAGAATTTGGATTCAAATGGAGTTTTAGGTATGAAACCGAGGAGAGACTGCAATGATGGTGACACCGTTGCAAAGCAGCCTGTGTGCTGAAGAGGCCCAGCACTAGCTTTCCCTGCTGGTTCTTCTGCTGTGGGAGCAGATGCCACTGTTCTTTCTGTGCTGACTGTGTTGCTGCGCAGCAGAGAGCAGGCTCTGAACTGATTCCATTCAAATGCTTTTCCTGTATGAAAGGGAGCAGTGAAAGCAACGATGGATGCACCAATGTAAAGGTGATTGTGTGCTGAACAGGTCCAGCACAAGCTTTCAATCCTGGCTCTTCTGCTGTGGGAGCAGAAGCCAAACGTTCGTGCTGTACTCACTGTGCTGCTGGGCAACTGAAAGCGACCAGCTGAGAATTTGGATTCAAATGGAGTTTTAGGTATGAAACCGAGGAGAGACTGCAATGATGGTGACACCGTTGCAAAGCAGCCTGTGTGCTGAAGAGGCCCAGCACTAGCTTTCCCTGCTGGTTCTTCTGCTGTGGGAGCAGATGCCACTGTTCATTCTGTGCTGACAGTGTTGCTGCCAGCAGAGAGCAGGCTCTGAACTGATTCCATTCAAATGCTTTTCCTGTATGAAAGGGAGCAGTGAAAGCAACGATGGATGCACCAATGTAAAGGTGATTGTGTGCTGAACAGGTCCAGCACAAGCTTTCAATCCTGGCTCTTCTGCTGTGGGAGCAGAAGCCAAACGTTCGTGCTGTACTCACTGTGCTGCTGGGCAACTGAAAGCGACCAGCTGAGAATTTGGATTCAAATGGAGTTTTAGGTATGAAACCGAGGAGAGACTGCAATGATGGTGACACCGTTGCAAAGCAGCCTGTGTGCTGAAGAGGCCCAGCACTAGCTTTCCCTGCTGGTTCTTCTGCTGTGGGAGCAGATGCCACTGTTCATTCTGTGCTGACAGTGTTGCTGCCAGCAGAGAGCAGGCTCTGAACTGATTCCATTCAAATGCTTTTCCTGTATGAAAGGGAGCAGTG
Source organism: Pezoporus occidentalis (assembly GCF_034315485.1). Lineage (NCBI taxonomy): Eukaryota > Metazoa > Chordata > Aves > Psittaciformes > Psittacidae > Pezoporus > Pezoporus occidentalis. Next base: position 5,136 of record NW_026913498.1, on the reverse strand, counting down.
AAAGCAACGATGGATGCACCAATGTAAAGGTGATTGTGTGCTGAACAGGTCCAGCACAAGCTTTCAATCCTGGCTCTTCTGCTGTGGGAGCAGAAGCCAAACGTTCGTGCTGTACTCACTGTGCTGCTGGGCAACTGAAAGCGACCAGCTGAGAATTTGGATTCAAATGGAGTTTTAGGTATGAAACCGAGGAGAGACTGCAATGATGGTGACACCGTTGCAAAGCAGCCTGTGTGCTGAAGAGGCCCAGCACTAGCTTTCCCTGCTGGTTCTTCTGCTGTGGGAGCAGATGCCACTGTTCTTTCTGTGCTGACTGTGTTGCTGCGCAGCAGAGAGCAGGCTCTGAACTGATTCCATTCAAATGCTTTTCCTGTATGAAAGGGAGCAGTGAAAGCAACGATGGATGCACCAATGTAAAGGTGATTGTGTGCTGAACAGGTCCAGCACAAGCTTTCAATCCTGGCTCTTCTGCTGTGGGAGCAGAAGCCAAACGTTCGTGCTGTACTCACTGTGCTGCTGGGCAACTGAAAGCGACCAGCTGAGAATTTGGATTCAAATGGAGTTTTAGGTATGAAACCGAGGAGAGACTGCAATGATGGTGACACCGTTGCAAAGCAGCCTGTGTGCTGAAGAGGCCCAGCACTAGCTTTCCCTGCTGGTTCTTCTGCTGTGGGAGCAGATGCCACTGTTCATTCTGTGCTGACAGTGTTGCTGCGCAGCAGAGAGCAGGCTCTGAACTGATTCCATTCAAATGCTTTTCCTGTATGAAAGGGAGCAGTGAAAGCAACGATGGATGCACCAATGTAAAGGTGATTGTGTGCTGAACAGGTCCAGCACAAGCTTTCAATCCTGGCTCTTCTGCTGTGGGAGCAGAAGCCAAACGTTCGTGCTGTACTCACTGTGCTGCTGGGCAACTGAAAGAGACCAGCTGAGAATTTGGATTCAAATGGAGTTTTAGGTATGAAACCGAGGAGAGACTGCAATGATGGTGACACCGTTGCAAAGCAGCCTGTGTGCTGAAGAGGCCCAGCACTAGCTTTCCCTGCTGGTTCTTCTGCTGTGGGAGCAGATGCCACTGTTCATTCTGTGCTGACAGTGTTGCTGCCAGCAGAGAGCAGGCTCTGAACTGATTCCATTCAAATGCTTTTCCTGTATGAAAGGGAGCAGTGAAAGCAACGATGGATGCACCAATGTAAAGGTGATTGTGTGCTGAACAGGTCCAGCACAAGCTTTCAATCCTGGCTCTTCTGCTGTGGGAGCAGAAGCCAAACGTTCGTGCTGTACTCACTGTGCTGCTGGGCAACTGAAAGCGACCAGCTGAGAATTTGGATTCAAATGGAGTTTTAGGTATGAAACCGAGGAGAGACTGCAATGATGGTGACACCGTTGCAAAGCAGCCTGTGTGCTGAAGAGGCCCAGCACTAGCTTTCCCTGCTGGTTCTTCTGCTGTGGGAGCAGATGCCACTGTTCTTTCTGTGCTGACTGTGTTGCTGCGCAGCAGAGAGCAGGCTCTGAACTGATTCCATTCAAATGCTTTTCCTGTATGAAAGGGAGCAGTGAAAGCAACGATGGATGCACCAATGTAAAGGTGATTGTGTGCTGAACAGGTCCAGCACAAGCTTTCAATCCTGGCTCTTCTGCTGTGGGAGCAGAAGCCAAACGTTCGTGCTGTACTCACTGTGCTGCTGGGCAACTGAAAGAGACCAGCTGAGAATTTGGATTCAAATGGAGTTTTAGGTATGAAACCGAGGAGAGACTGCAATGATGGTGACACCGTTGCAAAGCAGCCTGTGTGCTGAAGAGGCCCAGCACTAGCTTTCCCTGCTGGTTCTTCTGCTGTGGGAGCAGATGCCACTGTTCATTCTGTGCTGACAGTGTTGCTGCCAGCAGAGAGCAGGCTCTGAACTGATTCCATTCAAATGCTTTTCCTGTATGAAAGGGAGCAGTGAAAGCAACGATGGATGCACCAATGTAAAGGTGATTGTGTGCTGAACAGGTCCAGCACAAGCTTTCCCTCCTGGCTCTTCTGCTGTGGGAGCAGAAGCCAAACGTTCGTGCTGTACTCACTGTGCTGCCTGCAGCTGAAGCGACCAGCTGAGAATTTGGATTCAAATGGAGTTTTAGGTATGAAACCGAGGAGAGACTGCAATGATGGTGACACCGTTGCAAAGCAGCCTGTGTGCTGAAGAGGCCCAGCACTAGCTTTCCCTGCTGGTTCTTCTGCTGTGGGAGCAGATGCCACTGTTCTTTCTGTGCTGACTGTGTTGCTGCCAGCAGAGAGCAGGCTCTGAACTGATTCCATTCAAATGCTTTTCCTGTATGAAAGGGAGCAGTGAAAGCAACGATGGATGCACCAATGTAAAGGTGATTGTGTGCTGAACAGGTCCAGCACAAGCTTTCAATCCTGGCTCTTCTGCTGTGGGAGCAGAAGCCAAACGTTCGTGCTGTACTCACTGTGCTGCTGGGCAACTGAAAGCGACCAGCTGAGAATTTGGATTCAAATGGAGTTTTAGGTATGAAACCGAGGAGAGACTGCAATGATGGTGACACCGTTGCAAAGCAGCCTGTGTGCTGAAGAGGCCCAGCACTAGCTTTCCCTGCTGGTTCTTCTGCTGTGGGAGCAGATGCCACTGTTCATTCTGTGCTGACAGTGTTGCTGCGCAGCAGAGAGCAGGCTCTGAACTGATTCCATTCAAATGCTTTTCCTGTATGAAAGGGAGCAGTGAAAGCAACGATGGATGCACCAATGTAAAGGTGATTGTGTGCTGAACAGGTCCAGCACAAGCTTTCAATCCTGGCTCTTCTGCTGTGGGAGCAGAAGCAAACGTTGCGTGCTGTACTCACTGTGCTGCCTGCAGCTGAGAAAGACCAGCTGAGAATTTGGATTCAAATGGAGTTTTAGGTATGAAACCGAGGAGAGACTGCAATGATGGTGACACCGTTGCAAAGCAGCCTGTGTGCTGAAGAGGCCCAGCACTAGCTTTCCCTGCTGGTTCTTCTGCTGTGGGAGCAGATGCCACTGTTCTTTCTGTGCTGACTGTGTTGCTGCCAGCAGAGAGCAGGCTCTGAACTGATTCCATTCAAATGCTTTTCCTGTATGAAAGGGAGCAGTGAAAGCAACGATGGATGCACCAATGTAAAGGTGATTGTGTGCTGAACAGGTCCAGCACCAGCTTTAAATCCTGACACTTCTGTTGTGGGAGGAGAAGCCAAACGTTCGTGCTGTACTCACTGTGCTGCTGGGCAACTGAAAGCGACCAGCTGAGAATTTGGATTCAAATGGAGTTTTAGGTATGAAACCGAGGAGAGACTGCAATGATGGTGACACCGTTGCAAAGCAGCCTGTGTGCTGAAGAGGCCCAGCACTAGCTTTCCCTGCTGGTTCTTCTGCTGTGGGAGCAGATGCCACTGTTCATTCTGTGCTGACAGTGTTGCTGCGCAGCAGAGAGCAGGCTCTGAACTGATTCCATTCAATTGCTTTTCCTGTATGAAAGGGAGCAGTGAAAGCAACGATGGATGCACCAATGTAAAGGTGATTGTGTGCTGAACAGGTCCAGCACAAGCTTTCTCCTGGCTCTTCTGCTGTGGGAGCAGAAGCCAAACGTTCGTGCTGTACTCACTGTGCTGCCTGCACCTGAGAGAGACCAGCTGAGAATTTGGATTCAAATGGACTTTTAGGTATGAAACCGAGGAGAGACTGCAATGATGGTGACACCGTTGCAAAGCAGCCTGTGTGCTGAAGAGGCCCAGCACTAGCTTTCCCTGCTGGTTCTTCTGCTGTGGGAGCAGATGCCACTGTTCTTTCTGTGCTGACTGTGTTGCTGCCAGCAGAGAGCAGGCTCTGAACTGATTCCATTCAAATGCTTTTCCTGTATGAAAGGGAGCAGTGAAAGCAACGATGGATGCACCAATGTAAAGGTGATTGTGTGCTGAACAGGTCCAGCACAAGCTTTCCCTCCTGGCTCATCTGCTGTGGGAGCAGAAGCCAAACGTTCGTGCTGTACTCACTGTGCTGCTGTGCAACTGAAAGCGACCAGCTGAGAATTATCGATCAAATGGAGTTTTAGGTATGAAACCGAGGAGAGACTGCAATGATGGTGACACCGTTGCAAAGCAGCCTGTGTGCTGAAGAGGCCCAGCACTAGCTTTCCCTGCTGGTTCTTCTGCTGTGGGAGCAGATGCCACTGTTCATTCTGTGCTGACAGTGTTGCTGCGCAGCAGAGAGCAGGCTCTGAACTGATTCCATTCAAATGCTTTTCCTGTATGAAAGGGAGCAGTGAAAGCAACGATGGATGCACCAATGTAAAGGTGATTGTGTGCTGAACAGGTCCAGCACAAGCTTTCCCTCCTGGCTCTTCTGCTGTGGGAGCAGAAGCCAAACGTTCGTGCTGTACTCACTGTGCTGCTGGGCAACTGAGAGAGACCAGCTGAGAATTTGGATTCAAATGGAGTTTTAGGTATGAAACCGAGGAGAGACTGCAATGATGGTGACACCGTTGCAAAGCAGCCTGTGTGCTGAAGAGGCCCAGCACTAGCTTTCCCTGCTGGTTCTTCTGCTGTGGGAGCAGATGCCACTGTTCATTCTGTGCTGACAGTGTTGCTGCCAGCAGAGAGCAGGCTCTGAACTGATTCCATTCAAATGCTTTTCCTGTATGAAAGGGAGCAGTGAAAGCAACGATGGATGCACCAATGTAAAGGTGATTGTGTGCTGAACAGGTCCAGCACAAGCTTTCAATCCTGGCTCTTCTGCTGTGGGAGCAGAAGCCAAACGTTCGTGCTGTACTCACTGTGCTGCTGGGCAACTGAAAGCGACCCGCTGAGAATTTGGATTCAAATGGAGTTTTAGGTATGAAACCGAGGAGAGACTGCAATGATGGTGACACCGTTGCAAAGCAGCCTGTGTGCTGAAGAGGCCCAGCACTAACTTTCCCTGCTGGTTCTTCTGCTGTGGGAGCAGATGCCACTGTTCGTTCTGTGCTGACTGTGTTGCTGCGCAGCAGAGAGCAGGCTCTGAACTGATTCCATTCAAATGCTTTTCCTGTATGAAAGGGAGCAGTGAAAGCAACGATGGATGCACCAATGTAAAGGTGATTGTGTGCTGAACAGGTCCAGCACAAGCTTTCCCTCCTGGCTCAT
>NW_026913497.1:0-14225 GCF_034315485.1 Pezoporus occidentalis | reverse complement strand
CAGGGAAAGCTAATGCTGGGCCTCTTCAGCACACAGGCTGCTTTGCAACGGTGTCACCATCATTGCAGTCTCTCCTCGGTTTCATACCTAAAAGTCCATTTGAATCCAAATTCTCAGGTGGTCGCTTTCAGCTGCCCAGCAGCACAGTGAGTAGAGCACGAACGTTTGGCCTCTGCTCCCACAGCAGAAGTGTCAGGATTGAAAGCTGGTGCTGGACCTGTTCTCATACCTAAAATTCCATTTGAATCCAAATTCTCAGCTGGTCTCTCTCAGCTGCAGGCAGCACAGTGAGTACAGCACGAACGTTTGGCCTCTGCTCCCACAGCAGAAGAGCCAGGAGGGAAAGCTGGTGCTGGACCTGTTCAGCACACAATCACCTTTACATTGGTGCATCCATCGTTGCTTTCACTGCTCCCTTTCATACAGGAAAAGCATTTGAATGGAATCAGTTCAGAGCCTGCTCTCTGCTGCGCAGCAACACAGTCAGCACAGAATGAACAGTGGCATCTGCTCCCACAGCAGAAGAACCAGCAGGGAAAGCTAGTGCTGGGCCTCTTCAGCACACAGGCTGCTTTGCAACGGTGTCACCATCATTGCAGTCTCTCCTCGGTTTCATACCTAAAACTCCATTTGAATCCAAATTCTCAGCTGGTCGCTCTCAGCTGCCCAGCAGCACAGTGAGTACAGCACGAACGTTTGGCCTCTGCTCCCACAGCAGAAGAGCCAGGATTGAAAGCTTGTGCTGGACCTGTTCAGCACACAATCACCTTTACATTGGTGCATCCATCGTTGCTTTCACTGCTCCCTTTCATACAGGAAAAGCATTTGAATGGAATCAGTTCAGAGCCTGCTCTCTGCTGCGCAGCAACACAGTCAGCACAGAATGAACAGTGGCATCTGCTCCCACAGCAGAAGAACCAGCAGGGAAAGCTAGTGCTGGGCCTCTTCAGCACACAGGCTGCTTTGCAACGGTGTCACCATCATTGCAGTCTCTCCTCGGTTTCATACCTAAAACTCCATTTGAATCCAAATTCTCAGCTGGTCTCTCTCAGCTGCAGGCAGCACAGTGTGTACAGCACGAACGTTTGGCTTCTGCTCCCACAGCAGAAGAGCCAGGATTGAAAGCTTGTGCTGGACCTGTTCAGCACACAATCACCTTTACATTGGTGCATCCATCGTTGCTTTCACTGCTCCCTTTCATACAGGAAAAGCATTTGAATGGAATCAGTTCAGAGCCTGCTCTCTGCTGCGCAGCAACACAGTCAGCACAGAATGAACAGTGGCATCTGCTCCCACAGCAGAAGAACCAGCAGGGAAAGCTAGTGCTGGGCCTCTTCAGCACACAGGCTGCTTTGCAACGGTGTCACCATCATTGCAGTCTCTCCTCGGTTTCATACCTAAAACTCCATTTGAATCCAAATTCTCAGCTGGTCGCTCTCAGCTGCAGGCAGCACAGTGAGTACAGCACGAACGTTTGGCTTCTGCTCCCACAGCAGAAGAGCCAGGAGGGAAAGCTTGTGCTGGACCTGTTCAGCACACAATCACCTTTACATTGGTGCATCCATCGTTGCTTTCACTGCTCCCTTTCATACAGGAAAAGCATTTGAATGGAATCAGTTCAGAGCCTGCTCTCTGCTGCGCAGCAACACAGTCAGCACAGAAAGAACAGTGGCATCTGCTCCCACAGCAGAAGAACCAGCAGGGAAAGCTAGTGCTGGGCCTCTTCAGCACACAGGCTGCTTTGCAACGGTGTCACCATCATTGCAGTCTCTCCTCGGTTTCATACCTAAAAGTCCATTTCAATCCAAATTCTCAGCTGGTCTCTCTCAGCTGCAAGCAGCACAGTGAGTACAGCACGAACGTTTGGCTTCTGCTCCCACAGCAGAAGAGCCAGGAGGGAAAGCTTGTGCTGGACCTGTTCAGCACACAATCACCTTTACATTGGTGCATCCATCGTTGCTTTCACTGCTCCCTTTCATACAGGAAAAGCATTTGAATGGAATCAGTTCAGAGCCTGCTCTCTGCTGCGCAGCAACACAGTCAGCACAGAATGAACAGTGGCATCTGCTCCCACAGCAGAAGAACCAGCAGGGAAAGCTAGTGCTGGGCCTCTTCAGCACACAGGCTGCTTTGCAACGGTGTCACCATCATTGCAGTCTCTCCTCGGTTTCATACCTAAAAGTCCATTTGAATCCAAATTCTCAGCTGGTCGCTCTCAGCTGCCCAGCAGCACAGTGAGTACAGCACGAACGTTTGGCTTCTGCTCCCACAGCAGAAGAGCCAGGATTGAAAGCTTGTGCTGGACCTGTTCAGCACACAATCACCTTTACATTGGTGCATCCATCGTTGCTTTCACTGCTCCCTTTCATACAGGAAAAGCATTTGAATGGAATCAGTTCAGAGCCTGCTCTCTGCTGCGCAGCAACACAGTCAGCACAGAATGAACAGTGGCATCTGCTCCCACAGCAGAAGAACCAGCAGGGAAAGCTAGTGCTGGGCCTCTTCAGCACACAGGCTGCTTTGCAACGGTGTCACCATCATTGCAGTCTCTCCTCGGTTTCATACCTAAAAGTCCATTTGAATCCAAATTCTCAGCTGGTCTCTCTCAGCTGCAGGCAGCACAGTGAGTACAGCACGAACGTTTGGCTTCTGCTCCCACAGCAGAAGAGCCAGGAGGGAAAGCTTGTGCTGGACCTGTTCAGCACACAATCACCTTTACATTGGTGCATCCATCGTTGCTTTCACTGCTCCCTTTCATACAGGAAAAGCATTTGAATGGAATCAGTTCAGAGCCTGCTCTCTGCTGCGCAGCAACACAGTCAGCACAGAATGAACAGTGGCATCTGCTCCCACAGCAGAAGAACCAGCAGGGAAAGCTAGTGCTGGGCCTCTTCAGCACACAGGCTGCTTTGCAACGGTGTCACCATCATTGCAGTCTCTCCTCGGTTTCATACCTAAAAGTCCATTTCAATCCAAATTCTCAGCTGGTCTCTCTCAGCTGCAGGCAGCACAGTGAGTACAGCACGAACGTTTGGCTTCTGCTCCCACAGCAGAAGAGCCAGGAGGGAAAGCTTGTGCTGGACCTGTTCAGCACACAATCACCTTTACATTGGTGCATCCATCGTTGCTTTCACTGCTCCCTTTCATACAGGAAAAGCATTTGAATGGAATCAGTTCAGAGCCTGCTCTCTGCTGCGCAGCAACACTGTCAGCACAGAATGAACAGTGGCATCTGCTCCCACAGCAGAAGAACCAGCAGGGAAAGCTAGTGCTGGGCCTCTTCAGCACACAGGCTGCTTTGCAACGGTGTCACCATCATTGCAGTCTCTCCTCGGTTTCATACCTAAAACTCCATTTGAATCCAAATTCTCAGCTGGTCGCTCTCAGCTGCCCAGCAGCACAGTGAGTACAGCACGAACGTTTGGCTTCTGCTCCCACAGCAGAAGAGCCAGGATTGAAAGCTTGTGCTGGACCTGTTCAGCACACAATCACCTTTACATTGGTGCATCCATCGTTGCTTTCACTGCTCCCTTTCATACAGGAAAAGCATTTGAATGGAATCAGTTCAGAGCCTGCTCTCTGCTGCGCAGCAACACAGTCAGCACAGAATGAACAGTGGCATCTGCTCCCACAGCAGAAGAACCAGCAGGGAAAGCTAGTGCTGGGCCTCTTCAGCACACAGGCTGCTTTGCAACGGTGTCACCATCATTGCAGTCTCTCCTCGGTTTCATACCTAAAACTCCATTTCAATCCAAATTCTCAGCTGGTCTCTCTCAGCTGCAGGCAGCACAGTGAGTACAGCACGAACGTTTGGCTTCTGCTCCCACAGCAGAAGAGCCAGGAGGGAAAGCTTGTGCTGGACCTGTTCAGCACACAATCACCTTTACATTGGTGCATCCATCGTTGCTTTCACTGCTCCCTTTCATACAGGAAAAGCATTTGAATGGAATCAGTTCAGAGCCTGCTCTCTGCTGCGCAGCAACACAGTCAGCACAGAATGAACAGTGGCATCTGCTCCCACAGCAGAAGAACCAGCAGGGAAAGCTAGTGCTGGGCCTCTTCAGCACACAGGCTGCTTTGCAACGGTGTCACCATCATTGCAGTCTCTCCTCGGTTTCATACCTAAAAGTCCATTTGAATCCAAATTCTCAGCTGGTCTCTCTCAGCTGCAGCAGCACAGTGAGTACAGCACGAACGTTTGGCTTCTGCTCCCACAGCAGAAGTGCCAGGATTGAAAGCTTGTGCTGGACCTGTTCAGCACACAATCACCTTTACATTGGTGCATCCATCGTTGCTTTCACTGCTCCCTTTCATACAGGAAAAGCATTTGAATGGAATCAGTTCAGAGCCTGCTCTCTGCTGCGCAGCAACACAGTCAGCACAGAATGAACAGTGGCATCTGCTCCCACAGCAGAAGAACCAGCAGGGAAAGCTAGTGCTGGGCCTCTTCAGCACACAGGCTGCTTTGCAACGGTGTCACCATCATTGCAGTCTCTCCTCGGTTTCATACCTAAAAGTCCATTTGAATCCAAATTCTCAGCTGGTCTCTCTCAGCTGCCCAGCAGCACAGTGAGTACAGCACGAACGTTTGGCTTCTGCTCCCACAGCAGAAGAGCCAGGAGGGAAAGCTTGTGCTGGACCTGTTCAGCACACAATCACCTTTACATTGGTGCATCCATCGTTGCTTTCACTGCTCCCTTTCATACAGGAAAAGCATTTGAATGGAATCAGTTCAGAGCCTGCTCTCTGCTGCGCAGCAACACAGTCAGCACAGAATGAACAGTGGCATCTGCTCCCACAGCAGAAGAACCAGCAGGGAAAGCTAGTGCTGGGCCTCTTCAGCACACAGGCTGCTTTGCAACGGTGTCACCATCATTGCAGTCTCTCCTCGGTTTCATACCTAAAACTCCATTTGAATCCAAATTCTCAGCTGGTCTCTCTCAGCTGCAGGCAGCACAGTGAGTACAGCACGAACGTTTGGCTTCTGCTCCCACAGCAGAAGAGCCAGGAGGGAAAGCTTGTGCTGGACCTGTTCAGCACACAATCACCTTTACATTGGTGCATCCATCGTTGCTTTCACTGCTCCCTTTCATACAGGAAAAGCATTTGAATGGAATCAGTTCAGAGCCTGCTCTCTGCTGCGCAGCAACACAGTCAGCACAGAATGAACAGTGGCATCTGCTCCCACAGCAGAAGAACCAGCAGGGAAAGCTAGTGCTGGGCCTCTTCAGCACACAGGCTGCTTTGCAACGGTGTCACCATCATTGCAGTCTCTCCTCGGTTTCATACCTAAAACTCCATTTGAATCCAAATTCTCAGCTGGTCTCTCTCAGCTGCAGGCAGCACAGTGAGTACAGCACGAACGTTTGGCTTCTGCTCCCACAGCAGAAGAGCCAGGAGGGAAAGCTTGTGCTGGACCTGTTCAGCACACAATCACCTTTACATTGGTGCATCCATCGTTGCTTTCACTGCTCCCTTTCATACAGGAAAAGCATTTGAATGGAATCAGTTCAGAGCCTGCTCTCTGCTGCGCAGCAACACAGTCAGCACAGAATGAACAGTGGCATCTGCTCCCACAGCAGAAGAACCAGCAGGGAAAGCTAGTGCTGGGCCTCTTCAGCACACAGGCTGCTTTGCAACGGTGTCACCATCATTGCAGTCTCTCCTCGGTTTCATACCTAAAACTCCATTTCAATCCAAATTCTCAGCTGGTCTCTCTCAGCTGCAGGCAGCACAGTGAGTACAGCACGAACGTTTGGCTTCTGCTCCCACAGCAGAAGAGCCAGGAGGGAAAGCTTGTGCTGGACCTGTTCAGCACACAATCACCTTTACATTGGTGCATCCATCGTTGCTTTCACTGCTCCCTTTCATACAGGAAAAGCATTTGAATGGAATCAGTTCAGAGCCTGCTCTCTGCTGCGCAGCAACACAGTCAGCACAGAATGAACAGTGGCATCTGCTCCCACAGCAGAAGAACCAGCAGGGAAAGCTAATGCTGGGCCTCTTCAGCACACAGGCTGCTTTGCAACGGTGTCACCATCATTGCAGTCTCTCCTCGGTTTCATACCTAAAAGTCCATTTGAATCCAAATTCTCAGCTGGTCGCTTTCAGCTGCCCAGCAGCACAGTGAGTACAGCACGAACGTTTGGCCTCTGCTCCCACAGCAGAAGTGTCAGGATTGAAAGCTGGTGCTGGACCTGTTCAGCACACAATCACCTTTACATTGGTGCATCCATCGTTGCTTTCACTGCTCCCTTTCATACAGGAAAAGCATTTGAATGGAATCAGTTCAGAGCCTGCTCTCTGCTGGCAGCAACACAGTCAGCAGAATGAACAGTGGCATCTGCTCCCACAGCAGAAGAACCAGCAGGGAAAGCTGGTGCTGGGCCTCTTCAGCACACAGGCTGCTTTGCAACGGTGTCACCATCATTGCAGTCTCTCCTCGGTTTCATACCTAAAAGTCCATTTGAATCCAAATTCTCAGCTGGTCTCTCTCAGCTGCAGGCAGCACAGTGAGTACAGCACGAACGTTTGGCTTCTGCTCCCACAGCAGAAGAGCCAGGAGGGAAAGCTTGTGCTGGACCTGTTCAGCACACAATCACCTTTACATTGGTGCATCCATCGTTGCTTTCACTGCTCCCTTTCATACAGGAAAAGCATTTGAATGGAATCAGTCCAGAGCCTGCTCTCTGCTGCGCAGCAACACAGTCAGCGCAGAATGAACAGTGGCATCTGCTCCCACAGCAGAAGAACCAGCAGGGAAAGCTAGTGCTGGGCCTCTTCAGCACACAGGCTGCTTTGCAACGGTGTCACCATCATTGCAGTCTCTCCTCGGTTTCATACCTAAAAGTCCATTTGAATCCAAATTCTCAGCTGGTCTCTTTCAGCTGCCCAGCAGCACAGTGAGTACAGCACGAACGTTTGGCCTCTGCTCCCACAGCAGAAGAGCCAGGAGGGAAAGCTGGTGCTGGACCTGTTCAGCACACAATCACCTTTACATTGGTGCATCCATCGTTGCTTTCACTGCTCCCTTTCATACAGGAAAAGCATTTGAATGGAATCAGTTCAGAGCCTGCTCTCTGCTGCGCAGCAACACAGTCAGCACAGAATGAACAGTGGCATCTGCTCCCACAGCAGAAGAACCAGCAGGGAAAGCTAGTGCTGGGCCTCTTCAGCACACAGGCTGCTTTGCAACGGTGTCACCATCATTGCAGTCTCTCCTCGGTTTCATACCTAAAAGTCCATTTGAATCCAAATTCTCAGCTGGTCTCTCTCAGCTGCAGGCAGCACAGTGAGTACAGCACGAACGTTTGGCCTCTGCTCCCACAGCAGAAGAGCCAGGAGGGAAAGCTGGTGCTGGACCTGTTCAGCACACAATCACCTTTACATTGGTGCATCCATCGTTGCTTTCACTGCTCCCTTTCATACAGGAAAAGCATTTGAATGGAATCAGTTCAGAGCCTGCTCTCTGCTGGCAGCAACACAGTCAGCACAGAATGAACAGTGGCATCTGCTCCCACAGCAGAAGAACCAGCAGGGAAAGCTAGTGCTGGGCCTCTTCAGCACACAGGCTGCTTTGCAACGGTGTCACCATCATTGCAGTCTCTCCTCGGTTTCATACCTAAAAGTCCATTTGAATCCAAATTCTCAGCTGGTCGCTCTCAGCTGCAGGCAGCACAGTGAGTACAGCACGAACGTTTGGCCTCTGCTCCCAAGGCAGAAGAGCCAGGAGGGAAAGCTTGTGCTGGACCTGTTCAGCACACAATCACCTTTACATTGGTGCATCCATCGTTGCTTTCACTGCTCCCTTTCATACAGGAAAAGCATTTGAATGGAATCAGTCCAGAGCCTGCTCTCTGCTGCGCAGCAACACAGTCAGCGCAGAATGAACAGTGGCATCTGCTCCCACAGCAGAAGAACCAGCAGGGAAAGCTAGTGCTGGGCCTCTTCAGCACACAGGCTGCTTTGCAACGGTGTCACCATCATTGCAGTCTCTCCTCGGTTTCATACCTAAAAGTCCATTTGAATCCAAATTCTCAGCTGGTCGCTTTCAGCTGCAGGCAGCACAGTGAGTACAGCACGAACGTTTGGCTTCTGCTCCCACAGCAGAAGAGCCAGGATTGAAAGCTGGTGCTGGACCTGTTCAGCACACAATCACCTTTACATTGGTGCATCCATCGTTGCTTTCACTGCTCCCTTTCATACAGGAAAAGCATTTGAATGGAATCAGTTCAGAGCCTGCTCTCTGCTGGCAGCAACACAGTCAGCAGAATGAACAGTGGCATCTGCTCCCACAGCAGAAGAACCAGCAGGGAAAGCTAGTGCTGGGCCTCTTCAGCACACAGGCTGCTTTGCAACGGTGTCACCATCATTGCAGTCTCTCCTCGGTTTCATACCTAAAAGTCCATTTGAATCCAAATTCTCAGCTGGTCTCTCTCAGCTGCAGGCAGCACAGTGAGTACAGCACGAACGTTTGGCTTCTGCTCCCACAGCAGAAGAGCCAGGGTTGAAAGCTTGTGCTGGACCTGTTCAGCACACAATCACCTTTACATTGGTGCATCCATCGTTGCTTTCACTGCTCCCTTTCATACAGGAAAAGCATTTGAATGGAATCAGTCCAGAGCCTGCTCTCTGCTGCGCAGCAACACAGCACAGAATGAACAGTGGCATCTGCTCCCACAGCAGAAGAACCAGCAGGGAAAGCTAGTGCTGGGCCTCTTCAGCACACAGGCTGCTTTGCAACGGTGTCACCATCATTGCAGTCTCTCCTCGGTTTCATACCTAAAAGTCCATTTGAATCCAAATTCTCAGCTGGTCGCTCTCCGCTGCAGGCAGCACAGTGAGTACAGCACGAACGTTTGGCCTCTGCTCACAAGGCAGAAGAGCCAGGAGGGAAAGCTGGTGCTGGACCTGTTCAGCACACAATCACCTTTACATTGGTGCATCCATCGTTGCTTTCACTGCTCACTTTCATACAGGAAAAGCATTTGAATGGAATCAGTTCAGAGCCTGCTCTCTGCTGCGCAGCAACACAGTCAGCACAGAATGAACAGTGGCATCTGCTCCCACAGCAGAAGAACCAGCAGGGAAAGCTAGTGCTGGGCCTCTTCAGCACACAGGCTGCTTTGCAACGGTGTCACCATCATTGCAGTCTCTCCTCGGTTTCATACCTAAAAGTCCATTTCAATCCAAATTCTCAGCTGGTCTCTCTCAGCTGCAGGCAGCACAGTGAGTACAGCACGAACGTTTGGCTTCTGCTCCCACAGCAGAAGAGCCAGGAGGGAAAGCTTGTGCTGGACCTGTTCAGCACACAATCACCTTTACATTGGTGCATCCATCGTTGCTTTCACTGCTCCCTTTCATACAGGAAAAGCATTTGAATGGAATCAGTTCAGAGCCTGCTCTCTGCTGCGCAGCAACACAGTCAGCACAGAATGAACAGTGGCATCTGCTCCCACAGCAGAAGAACCAGCAGGGAAAGCTAGTGCTGGGCCTCTTCAGCACACAGGCTGCTTTGCAACGGTGTCACCATCATTGCAGTCTCTCCTCGGTTTCATACCTAAAAGTCCATTTGAATCCAAATTCTCAGCTGGTCGCTTTCAGCTGCCCAGCAGCACAGTGAGTACAGCACGAACGTTTGGCTTCTGCTCCCACAGCAGAAGAGCCAGGATTGAAAGCTGGTGCTGGACCTGTTCAGCACACAATCACCTTTACATTGGTGCATCCATCGTTGCTTTCACTGCTCCCTTTCATACAGGAAAAGCATTTGAATGGAATCAGTTCAGAGCCTGCTCTCTGCTGCGCAGCAACACAGTCAGCACAGAATGAACAGTGGCATCTGCTCCCACAGCAGAAGAACCAGCAGGGAAAGCTAGTGCTGGGCCTCTTCAGCACACAGGCTGCTTTGCAACGGTGTCACCATCATTGCAGTCTCTCCTCGGTTTCATACCTAAAAGTCCATTTGAATCCAAATTCTCAGCTGGTCTCTCTCAGCTGCAGGCAGCACAGTGAGTACAGCACGAACGTTTGGCTTCTGCTCCCACAGCAGAAGAGCCAGGAGGGAAAGCTTGTGCTGGACCTGTTCAGCACACAATCACCTTTACATTGGTGCATCCATCGTTGCTTTCACTGCTCCCTTTCATACAGGAAAAGCATTTGAATGGAATCAGTTCAGAGCCTGCTCTCTGCTGCGCAGCAACACAGTCAGCACAGAATGAACAGTGGCATCTGCTCCCACAGCAGAAGAACCAGCAGGGAAAGCTAGTGCTGGGCCTCTTCAGCACACAGGCTGCTTTGCAACGGTGTCACCATCATTGCAGTCTCTCCTCGGTTTCATACCTAAAACTCCATTTGAATCCAAATTCTCAGCTGGTCTCTCTCAGCTGCAGGCAGCACAGTGAGTACAGCACGAACGTTTGGCTTCTGCTCCCACAGCAGAAGAGCCAGGAGGGAAAGCTTGTGCTGGACCTGTTCAGCACACAATCACCTTTACATTGGTGCATCCATCGTTGCTTTCACTGCTCCCTTTCATACAGGAAAAGCATTTGAATGGAATCAGTTCAGAGCCTGCTCTCTGCTGCGCAGCAACACAGTCAGCACAGAATGAACAGTGGCATCTGCTCCCACAGCAGAAGAACCAGCAGGGAAAGCTAGTGCTGGGCCTCTTCAGCACACAGGCTGCTTTGCAACGGTGTCACCATCATTGCAGTCTCTCCTCGGTTTCATACCTAAAAGTCCATTTCAATCCAAATTCTCAGCTGGTCGCTCTCAGCTGCCCAGCAGCACAGTGAGTACAGCACGAACGTTTGGCTTCTGCTCCCACAGCAGAAGAGCCAGGAGGGAAAGCTTGTGCTGGACCTGTTCAGCACACAATCACCTTTACATTGGTGCATCCATCGTTGCTTTCACTGCTCCCTTTCATACAGGAAAAGCATTTGAATGGAATCAGTTCAGAGCCTGCTCTCTGCTGCGCAGCAACACAGTCAGCACAGAATGAACAGTGGCATCTGCTCCCACAGCAGAAGAACCAGCAGGGAAAGCTAGTGCTGGGCCTCTTCAGCACACAGGCTGCTTTGCAACGGTGTCACCATCATTGCAGTCTCTCCTCGGTTTCATACCTAAAACTCCATTTGAATCCAAATTCTCAGCTGGTCGCTCTCAGCTGCCCAGCAGCACAGTGAGTACAGCACGAACGTTTGGCTTCTGCTCCCACAGCAGAAGAGCCAGGATTGAAAGCTTGTGCTGGACCTGTTCAGCACACAATCACCTTTACATTGGTGCATCCATCGTTGCTTTCACTGCTCCCTTTCATACAGGAAAAGCATTTGAATGGAATCAGTTCAGAGCCTGCTCTCTGCTGCGCAGCAACACAGTCAGCACAGAATGAACAGTGGCATCTGCTCCCACAGCAGAAGAACCAGCAGGGAAAGCTAGTGCTGGGCCTCTTCAGCACACAGGCTGCTTTGCAACGGTGTCACCATCATTGCAGTCTCTCCTCGGTTTCATACCTAAAACTCCATTTGAATCCAAATTCTCAGCTGGTCGCTCTCAGCTGCAGCAGCACAGTGAGTACAGCACGAACGTTTGGCTTCTGCTCCCACAGCAGAAGAGCCAGGATTGAAAGCTTGTGCTGGACCTGTTCAGCACACAATCACCTTTACATTGGTGCATCCATCGTTGCTTTCACTGCTCCCTTTCATACAGGAAAAGCATTTGAATGGAATCAGTTCAGAGCCTGCTCTCTGCTGCGCAGCAACACAGTCAGCACAGAATGAACAGTGGCATCTGCTCCCACAGCAGAAGAACCAGCAGGGAAAGCTAGTGCTGGGCCTCTTCAGCACACAGGCTGCTTTGCAACGGTGTCACCATCATTGCAGTCTCTCCTCGGTTTCATACCTAAAACTCCATTTGAATCCAAATTCTCAGCTGGTCTCTCTCAGCTGCAGCAGCACAGTGAGTACAGCACGAACGTTTGGCTTCTGCTCCCACAGCAGAAGAGCCAGGATTGAAAGCTTGTGCTGGACCTGTTCAGCACACAATCACCTTTACATTGGTGCATCCATCGTTGCTTTCACTGCTCCCTTTCATACAGGAAAAGCATTTGAATGGAATCAGTTCAGAGCCTGCTCTCTGCTGCGCAGCAACACAGTCAGCACAGAATGAACAGTGGCATCTGCTCCCACAGCAGAAGAACCAGCAGGGAAAGCTAGTGCTGGGCCTCTTCAGCACACAGGCTGCTTTGCAACGGTGTCACCATCATTGCAGTCTCTCCTCGGTTTCATACCTAAAACTCCATTTGAATCCAAATTCTCAGCTGGTCGCTTTCAGCTGCCCAGCAGCACAGTGAGTACAGCACGAACGTTTGGCTTCTGCTCCCACAGCAGAAGAGCCAGGATTGAAAGCTTGTGCTGGACCTGTTCAGCACACAATCACCTTTACATTGGTGCATCCATCGTTGCTTTCACTGCTCCCTTTCATACAGGAAAAGCATTTGAATGGAATCAGTTCAGAGCCTGCTCTCTGCTGCGCAGCAACACAGTCAGCACAGAATGAACAGTGGCATCTGCTCCCACAGCAGAAGAACCAGCAGGGAAAGCTAGTGCTGGGCCTCTTCAGCACACAGGCTGCTTTGCAACGGTGTCACCATCATTGCAGTCTCTCCTCGGTTTCATACCTAAAACTCCATTTGAATCCAAATTCTCAGCTGGTCTCTCTCAGCTGCCCAGCAGCACAGTGAGTACAGCACGAACGTTTGGCTTCTGCTCCCACAGCAGAAGAGCCAGGATTGAAAGCTTGTGCTGGACCTGTTCAGCACACAATCACCTTTACATTGGTGCATCCATCGTTGCTTTCACTGCTCCCTTTCATACAGGAAAAGCATTTGAATGGAATCAGTTCAGAGCCTGCTCTCTGCTGCGCAGCAACACTGTCAGCACAGAATGAACAGTGGCATCTGCTCCCACAGCAGAAGAACCAGCAGGGAAAGCTAGTGCTGGGCCTCTTCAGCACACAGGCTGCTTTGCAACGGTGTCACCATCATTGCAGTCTCTCCTCGGTTTCATACCTAAAACTCCATTTGAATCCAAATTCTCAGCTGGTCGCTTTCAGTTGCCCAGCAGCACAGTGAGTACAGCACGAACGTTTGGCTTCTGCTCCCACAGCAGAAGAGCCAGGATTGAAAGCTTGTGCTGGACCTGTTCAGCACACAATCACCTTTACATTGGTGCATCCATCGTTGCTTTCACTGCTCCCTTTCATACAGGAAAAGCATTTGAATGGAATCAGTTCAGAGCCTGCTCTCTGCTGGCAGCAACACAGTCAGCACAGAAAGAACAGTGGCATCTGCTCCCACAGCAGAAGAACCAGCAGGGAAAGCTAGTGCTGGGCCTCTTCAGCACACAGGCTGCTTTGCAACGGTGTCACCATCATTGCAGTCTCTCCTCGGTTTCATACCTAAAACTCCATTTGAATCCAAATTCTCAGCTGGTCTCTCTCAGCTGCAGGCAGCACAGTGAGTACAGCACGAACGTTTGGCTTCTGCTCCCACAGCAGAAGAGCCAGGAGGGAAAGCTTGTGCTGGACCTGTTCAGCACACAATCACCTTTACATTGGTGCATCCATCGTTGCTTTCACTGCTCCCTTTCATACAGGAAAAGCAATTGAATGGAATCAGCAGCACAGAATGAACAGTGGCATCTGCTCCCACAGCAGAAGAACCAGCAGGGAAAGCTAGTGCTGGGCCTCTTCAGCACACAGGCTGCTTTGCAACGGTGTCACCATCATTGCAGTCTCTCCTCGGTTTCATACCTAAAACTCCATTTGAATCCAAATTCTCAGCTGGTCGCTCTCAGCTGCCCAGCAGCACAGTGAGTACAGCACGAACGTTTGGCTTCTGCTCCCACAGCAGAAGAGCCAGGATTGAAAGCTTGTGCTGGACCTGTTCAGCACACAATCACCTTTACATTGGTGCATCCATCGTTGCTTTCACTGCTCCCTTTCATACAGGAAAAGCATTTGAATGGAATCAGTTCAGAGCCTGCTCTCTGCTGCGCAGCAACACAGTCAGCACAGAATGAACAGTGGCATCTGCTCCCACAGCAGAAGAACCAGCAGGGAAAGCTAGTGCTGGGCCTCTTCAGCACACAGGCTGCTTTGCAACGGTGTCACCATCATTGCAGTCTCTCCTCGGTTTCATACCTAAAAGTCCATTTCAATCCAAATTCTCA
>NW_026913496.1:0-4956 GCF_034315485.1 Pezoporus occidentalis | reverse complement strand
TTGGGTTGTTTTTGTCCTATTTTAAGGCTGTTTTCGGGTTCTGACTTTGTGTGCCGTAGGAGAAGCAGGACAAGATGGCCTTGGGGTGGTTTTTGGGGTGTTTTAGGGCTGTTTTTTGTTTGTTTTGGGGCTCTGACCCTGTATCCCACAGGAGAAGCAGCACAAAGTGCTTTTGGGGTGTTTTTGACTGTTTTTGACTTGTTTTGGGTCTGTTTGGGGGCTCTGACCCTGTATCCTATAGGAGAAGCAGGACAAGGTGGTTTTGGGGTGGTTTTCTGAGTGTTTTTTTTCTGTTTTGGTCCTCTGACCCGGTATCCCTTAGGAGAAGCAGGACAAGGTGGTTTTGAGGTGTTTTAGGGTTATTTTGGGGGTCTTGGAGAGTTTTTGTCCTTTTTTGAAACTGTTTTGGGGCTCTGACCCTGTATCCTACAATAGAAGCAGGACAAGGTAGTTTTGGGCTGTTTTTTGTGGTTTTTGGGGTTGGTTTGGGTCAGTTTTGGGGCTCTGACCCTTTATCGCTCAGGACGAGCAGGAGAAGGTGATTTTGGGGTTATTTTGTTGTGGTTTTAGGTTGGTTTTGGGGTGGTTTTGAATGGTTTTGGGTGTTTCTTGTCCTTTTTTAGGGCTGTTTTGGGGTTCTGACGTCCCATAGGAGAAGCAGGAAAAGGTGGCCTTGGGGTGGTTTTGAGGTGTTTTTGTTTGGGTTTTTTTTGTTTTTTGGGTATGTTTTGAGGGCTCTGACCCTGTATTCATAGGAGAAGCAGGACAAGGTGATTTTGGGGTGGTTTTGGCCCAATTTGGGGTTTGTTTTGGGTGTTTTGGGGTGTCCTGTTTTGTGGCTGTTTTGGGGCTCTGATCCTGTATCCCATAGGAGAAGCAGGACAAGGTGGTTTTGGGGTGGTTTTGGCCTTGAACTTGCCCTCCTTCTACTATGGATAAAGAGTCAGAGCCCCCAAAAAGCTCCAAAAAATACCAAAAACAGTTAAAAAAACCCAAAACAGCCCCAAAACTCCCCAAAACCACCTTGCCCTGCTTCTCCTATGAGATACAGGGTCAGAGCCCAAAAACACCCCAAAAACAGGATAAACCACCCCAAAACCACCTTGTCCAGCTTCTGCTGTGGGATACAGGGTCAGAGCTCCAAAACAGACCCAAACCAGCCATAAAACACCCCCAAAACCAACCCAAGGCCACCTTGCCCTGCTTCTCCTATAGGACAAAGGGTCAGAACCCCAAAGCAGCTCGAAAACAGGACAAAACCAACCCAGAACACGCCAAAAAACAGCCCAAAACTACCTTGTCCTTCTTCTGCTATGGGATAGAGGGTCAGAGCACCAAAATAGACCCAAAACAGGAAAAAAACAACCCAAAACACCCTAAAAGCAGCCCAAAACTACCTTCTCCTGCTTCTTCTATGAGATACAGGGTCAGAGCCCCAAAACAGCCCAAAACAGCCCAAAACAGGAGAAAACCACGGCAAAACACGCAAAACAGCCCCAAAGCACCTCAAAACCACCTTGACCTGCTTCTCCTATAGGATACAGGGTAAGAGCCCTGAAACAGACCCAAACCAGGACAAAAACAGGACAAAAATACCCCAAAACCACCTTGCCCTGCTTCTCTTGTGGGATACAGGGTCAGAGCTCCAAAACAGACCAAAACCAGCCAAAAACACCCCAAAACCCAGCCCAAAACCACCTTGTCCTCCTTCTGCTATGGGATACAGGGTCAGAGCCCAAAAACACACCCAAAACAGGACAAAACCAACAAAAACACCCAAAACAGCCCCAGAACACTCCAAAACCACCTTGTCCTGCTTCTCCTGTGGGATACAGCGTCAGAGCCCCAAAACAGACCCGAAACAGACCCAAAACACCCCAAAAACTACCCCAAGGCCACCTTGTCCTGCTTTCCTATAGGACACAGGGTCAGAACTGCAAAATAGACCCAATACAGGACAGAAAAAAACACAAAACCATTCAAAACCACCCCCAAACCACCCTAAACCACCCCAAAATCAACTTCTCCTGCTTCTCTTGAGGGATACAGGGTCAGAGCCCCAAAACAGACCTAAAACAACCCACAACAGCCCCAAAACAGCCCAAAACCAGCTCCAAACCACCTTGTACTGCTTCTGCTGTGGGATACAAGGACAAAGCCCCCAAACAGCCACAAAACAGGACAAAAACACACCTAAACCACCAACGAGCCTCAAAACAACTCAAAACCACCTTATCCTACTTCTCCTGTGGGATACAGGGTCAGTGTCCGAAAACACACCCCCCAAAAAAAACTAAAAAAGGACAAAACCACCTCAAAAGCACCTTCTCCTGCTTCTCCTGTGCAATACAGGGTCAGAGCACCCAAACAGCCCGAAAACAGGCAAAAAAGAGTCAGAAACCCCCCAAACAGCCCCAAAACGCCCCAGAACCACCTGGTCCTGCTTCTCCTATGGGATACAAAGTCAGAGCCCCAAAACAGCCACAAAACAGGACAAAAACAGGCCAAAACCAGGCCAAAACACCCAAAGAAAACCCCAAAACAAGCCAAAACCACCCCAAAATCAACTTGTCCTGCTTCTCCTATGAAATACAGGGTCAGAGCCCCAAAACAGCTTCAAAACAGGACAAAAACACTCCAAAACCCCCAAAATAGCCCCAAAGCACCTCTAAACCACCTTATCCTACTTCTCCTATGGATTACAGGGTCAGAGTTTGAAAACAGACCCAAAAAAAACCCAAACAGGACAAAAACACCTCAAAACCACCTTGTCCTGCTTCTCCTGTGCAATACAGGGTCAGAGACAGGAAAGAGACTCAAAACAGCCCCCAAAACAACCCAAAACACCCCAAAAACCAGCCCAAAACTACCTTCTCCTGCTTCTGCTATAGGATACAGGGTCAGAGCCCCCAAATAGCCACAAAACAGGACAAAAACCAACCCAAAGCACCCAAAAAACCCGCCCAAAACTACCTTCTCCAGCTTCTGCAATGGATACCGTGTCAGAGCCCCGAAACAGCCCCAAAACAGGACAAAAACAGTCAAAAAAATCCAAAACACCCCCGAAACACCCCAAAACCACCTTGTCCTGCTTCGCCTATGGGGTACAGGGTCAGAGCCTTAAAATAGCCACAAAACCGGACAAAAACAGGCCAAAACACCAAAAGCAAACCCCAAAATAGGCCAAAACCACCCCAAAATCACCTTGTCCTGCTTCTCCTGTGGGATACAGGGTCAGACCCACAAAACATACCCAAAAAAGACCAAAAACACCCCTAAAACCACCCCAAGGCCACCTTTTCCTGCTTTCCTATGGGACACAGGGTCAGAACCCCAAAACAGCCCTAAAAACGGACAAGAAACACCCAAAACCATTCAAAACCACCCCAAAACCAACCTAAAACCACAACAAAATAACCCCAAAATCACCTTCTCCTGCTTGTCCTGAGCGATAAAGGGTCAGAGCCCCAAAACTGACCCAAAACAACCCCAAAAACCACAAAAAACAGCCCAAAACTACCTTGTCCTGCTTCTATTGTAGGATACAGGGTCAGAGCCCCAAAACAGTTTCAAAAAAGGACAAAAACTCTCCAAGACCCCCAAAATAACCCTAAAACACCTCAAAACCACCTTGTCCTGCTTCTCCTAAGGGATACCGGGTCAGAGGACCAAAACAGAAAAAAAACACTCAGAAAACCACCCCAAAACCACCTTGTCCTGCTTCTCCTATAGGATACAGGGTCAGAGCCCCCAAACAGACCCAAAACAAGTCAAAAACAGTCAAAAACACCCCAAAAGCACTTTGTGCTGCTTCTCCTGTGGGATACAGGGTCAGAGCCCCAAAACAAACAAAAAACAGCCCTAAAACACCCCAAAAACCACCCCAAGGCCATCTTGTCCTGCTTCTCCTACGGCACACAAAGTCAGAACCCGAAAACAGCCTTAAAATAGGACAAAAACAACCCAAAACCATTCAAAACCATCCCCAAACTGCCCTAACCCCCCCCTCAAAATTACCTTCTCCAGCTTCTGCTATGGGATACAGGGTCAGAGCCTCAAAACAGACGCAAAACAGGACAAAAAGAGTCAAAAATCCCCAAAACAGCCACAAAACGCCCCAGAACCACCTTGTCCTGCTTCTCCTGTGGGATACAGGGTCAGAGGCCCAAAACAGTGCCAAGAAAGAAAAAACATTCCAAAACCCCCAAAACAGCCCCAAAACACCCCAAAACCACCTTGTCCTGCTTCTCCTATGGGATACAGGGTCAGAGGCCCAAAACACACCCAAAACAGGCCAAAAACAACCCAAAACACCCCAAAACAGCCCCAAAACACCATAAAACCACCTTGTCCTGCTTCTCCTATGGGATACAGGGTCAGACCACAAAACAGACCCAAAACAGGTCAAAAACACTCCAAAACCCCCAAAACAGACCCAAAACACCACAAGAACAGGACAAAACCACCCCAAAACTACCTTCTCCTGCTTCTCCTGTGGGATACAGGGTCAGAGCCCCAAAAAACAATCAAAAAGCCCCAAAACAGCCCCAAAACACCCCAAAGACACCTTGTCCTGCTTCTCCTGTGGGATATAGGGTCAGAGCCCCAAAACACGACAAAAACACCCCAAAAAACAGCACAAAAACCACCTGGTCCTGCTTCTCCTACAGGACACAGGGTCAGAGCCAAAAAAACAGCCCCAAAACAGGACAAAAACAACTCAAAACCACCCAGAACCACCCCCAAAGCATTTTAAAACTATCAAAAAACCAACTTATACGGCTTCTCGTATGGGATACAGGGTCAGAACTCTAAAACAGCCAAAAACCAGGACAAAAGCAACTCAAAAGCACCCAAAACGAACCCCCAAAAAAACCCAAAGCATTTTAAAACTATCCCAAAACCACATTATCCTGCTTCTACTATGGGATACAGGGTCAGAGCCCCAAAACAGGC
>NW_026913495.1:0-2500 GCF_034315485.1 Pezoporus occidentalis | reverse complement strand
TATATATATACAGGAAAACAGAGGAAACGTAACAAAGTGAGCAAAATAAAACATGTTCAAGAGCATTCTAATGACCCACAGAGGTTCTCAACCCTAACCCTAACCCTAACCCTAACCCTAACCCTAACCTAACCCTAACCCTAACCCATTTCTCCCCTGTAACTGTAACAAAGTGAGTGTAATACTATATGTATATATATATACAGGAAAACAGAGGAAACGTAACAAAGTGATCAAAATAAAGCATGTTCAAGAGGATTCTAATGACCCACAGAGGTTCTCAACCCTAACCCTAACCCTAACCCTAACCCTAACCCTAACCGTAAACCTAACCCTACCCCATTTCTCCCCTCTAACTGTAACAAAGCGAGTGTAATACTATATATCTAGATATATAGGAAAACACAGTAAACGTAACAAAGTGAGCAAAATAAAGTATGTTCAAGAGCATTCTAATGACCCACAGAGGTTCTCAACCCCAACCCTAACCCTAACCCTAACCCTAACCCTAACCCATTTCTCCCCTGTAACTGTAACAAAGTGAGTGCAACACTATATATATATAGATATATAGGAAAACACAGTAAATGTAACAAAGTGAGCAAAATAAAGCATGTTCAAGAGCATTCTAATGACCCACAGAGGTACTCAACCCTAACCCTAACCCTAACCCTAACCCTAACCCTAACCCATTTCTCCCCTGTAACTGTAACAAAGTGAGTGTAATACTATATGTATATATATATACAGGAAAACAGAGGAAACGTAACAAAGTGAGCAAAATAAAACATGTTCAAGAGCATTCTAATGACCCACAGAGGTTCTCAACCCTAACCCTAACCCTAACCCTAACCCTAACCCTAACCCTAAACCTAACCCTAACCCTAACCCATTTCTCCCCTGTAACTGTAACAAAGTGAGTGTAATACTATATGTATATATATATACAGGAAAACAGAGGAAACGTAACAAAGTGATCAAAATAAAGCATGTTCAAGAGGATTCTAATGACCCACAGAGGTTCTCAACCCTAACCCTAACCCTAACCCTAACCCTAACCCTAACCGTAAACCTAACCCTACCCCATTTCTCCCCTCTAACTGTAACAAAGCGAGTGTAATACTATATATCTAGATATATAGGAAAACACAGTAAACGTAACAAAGTGAGCAAAATAAAGTATGTTCAAGAGCATTCTAATGACCCACAGAGGTTCTCAACCCCAACCCTAACCCTAACCCTAACCCTAACCCTAACCCATTTCTCCCCTGTAACTGTAACAAAGTGAGTGCAACACTATATATATAGATATATAGGAAAACACAGTAAATGTAACAAAGTGAGCAAAATAAAGCATGTTCAAGAGCATTCTAATGACCCACAGAGGTACTCAACCCTAACCCTAACCCTAACCCTAACCCTAACCCTAACCCATTTCTCCCCTGTAACTGTAACAAAGTGAGTGTAATACTATATGTATATATATATACAGGAAAACAGAGGAAACGTAACAAAGTGAGCAAAATAAAACATGTTCAAGAGCATTCTAATGACCCACAGAGGTTCTCAACCCTAACCCTAACCCTAACCCTAACCCTAACCCTAACCCTAACCCTAACCCTAACCCATTTCTCCCCTGTAACTGTAACAAAGTGAGTGTAATACTATATGTATATATATATACAGGAAAACAGAGGAAACGTAACAAAGTGATCAAAATAAAGCATGTTCAAGAGGATTCTAATGACCCACAGAGGTTCTCAACCCTAACCCTAACCCTAACCCTAACCCTAACCCTAAACCTAACCCTACCCCATTTCTCCCCTCTAACTGTAACAAAGCGAGTGTAATACTATATATCTAGATATATAGGAAAACACAGTAAACGTAACAAAGTGAGCAAAATAAAGTATGTTCAAGAGCATTCTAATGACCCACAGAGGTTCTCAACCCCAACCCTAACCCTAACCCTAACCCTAACCCTAACCCATTTCTCCCCTGTAACTGTAACAAAGTGAGTGCAACACTATATATATAGATATAAAGGAAAACACAGTAAATGTAACAAAGTGAGCAAAATAAAGCATGTTCAAGAGCATTCTAATGACCCACAGAGGTACTCAACCCTAACCCTAACCCTAACCCTAACCCTAACCGTAACCCCTAACCCAAACCCTAATCCCTAACCCTAACCCTAACCCTAACCCTAAACCTAACCCTAACCCTAACCCATTTCTCCCCTGTAACTGTAACAAAGTGAGTGTAATACTATATGTATATATATATACAGGAAAACACAGTAAACGTAACAAAGTGAGCAAAATAAAGTATGTTCAAGAGCATTCTAATGACCCACAGAGGTTCTCAACCCCAACCCTAACCCTAACCCTAACCCTAACCCATTTCTCCCCTGTAAATGTAACAAAGTGAGTGCAACACTATATATATAGATATATAGGAAAACACAGTAAATGTAACAAAGTGAACAAAATAAAGTATG